>NC_136065.1:1134471461-1134478961 GCF_964261635.1 Lissotriton helveticus | reverse complement strand
TGGTCGCCCCTCTCGCCTCGGCCATCTGGTCGCCCTGGAAGTCCCGATGAGGTGCCATTCGCCTCCCGGATCCCAGCGAGGGCTCCAGGAGGTCGGGTACTTTCGCGCCTTGGGTCCCCTCTGTCACCTCGTGTGCACAGATTGCAAGAAAGTCAGGTAATTTCCCTCCGGATTACTAGGGACAGGGTATGCCCGGACACCCCTCCAAGGCTGGTGGTTCTCTGCTAGGGGGACCAGATGGGCTATGCCTGGGTAACACCTCCCTAGGCCACCCGGGGCTTCCTTCCTCCAGGCCAACGGCTTGTCAAATTGCCCAGGACGGGCTCCATGGCTCTTGGGCAGTCGTCCCCCGGGCGTCCGGGGCTCCATCCCTGCCGACGGCATGGAAAAGTGCCCGGGACGGGCTCCATACGTCCCGGGCAGTCCTCCCCCGGGCGTCCGGGGCACCCATCTCCAGGAGGCCAACAGCATGGCAAAGTACCCGGGACGGGCTCCATGGGTCCCGGGCAGTCCTCCCCCAGGCATCCGGGGCTTCCATCTCCAGGCCAACAGCAGGTCAAAGTGCCCAGGACGGGCTCCACGGGTCCCTGGCAGTCCTCCCCCCCCGGGCGTCCGGGGCTCCCTTCCCCAGGCCAACGGCATGTCAAACTGCCCAGGATGGGCTCCACGGGCCCCGGGCGTCCGGGGCTCCCTTCCCCAGGCCAACGGCATGCCACAGTGCCCCGGACGGGCTCCACGAGTCCCGGGCGTCCGGGGCTCCCTTCCCCGGGACACCGGCTTGTCAGAGTGCCCATGACGGGCTCCACGGGTCCCGGGTATCTGGGACTCCCTTCCCCGGTCCGACGGCTTGTCAGAGTGCCCAGGACGGGCTCCACGGTTCCCGGGCATCCGGGATTCCCTTCCCCGGGTCAGCGGCATGTCAGAGTGCCCAGGACGAGTTCCACGGGTCCCGGGCAGTCCTCCCCCGGGCGTCCGGGGCTCCCTTCCCCGGGCCGACGGCAGGTCAGAGTGCCCAGGACGGGCTCCACGGGTCCCGGGCAGTCCTCCCCCCGGGCGTCCGGCGCTCCCTTCTCCAGGCCGATGGCAGGTCAGAGTGACCAGGACGGGCTCCACGGGTCCCGGGCAGTCCTCTCCCAGGCGTACGTGGTTGTCCGACAGATTCGGGCAGATGTGCTTTTACGAACCGGATCGGAATCGGCCCAAATAATAATAATAATAATAATAATAATAATCCACATTTGTAAGGCGCACAATCACCCGTAAGGGTCTCTAGGCGCTAGGGGCCGTCGGGAAGATTAAGCAAGCTATTGCCCAGAGTCACATGGTGCTGGGCTAATCTGCCGCCGGTGCCGGGGATCGAACCGTGATCCCCAGATTCCGGAGTCAGCCGCCCTAGCCGCGGCGCCAGCTATTGCCCAGAGTCACATGGTGCTGGGCTAATCTGCGGCCGGTGCCGGGGATCGAACCCGGATCTCTGGGATGCTCGAGGGTTACTACGCGCTCTACAAAAACCTTAAATAAAAAAATCTCCAGATTCCGGAGTCAGCCGCCCTAGCCGCGGCGCCAGCTATTTCCCAGAGTCACCTGGTGCTGGGCTAATCTGCCGCCGGTGCCGGGGATCGAACCGTGATCTCCAGATTCCGGAGTCAGCCTCCCTAGCCGCGGCGCCAGCTATTTCCCAGAGTCACGTGGTGCTGGGCTAATCTGCGGCCGGTGCCGGGGATCGAACCCTGATCTCTGGGATGCTCAAGGGTTACTACGCGCTCTACAAAAACCTTAAATAAAAAAATCTCCAGATTCCGGAGTCAGCCGCCCTAGCCGCGGCGCCAGCTATTTCCCAGAGTCACCTGGTGCTGGGCTAATCTGCTGCCGGTGGCGGGGATCGAACCGTGATCCCCAGATGGGGATATCCCAAAAATCTGGCATGGATACGGCCCGCCAGGACAGGTTTGGGCACCCCTGATATAGAGGCAGTCAACGCGAAATCTGCTGGGTTCGATTCCGATCCGCGTCAGAAGGTCCGTAGGAATCTGTCGGGCTTGGGAGTCCGTACAACAGGGGTGCCCAAACCTGTCCTGGCGGGCCGTATCCATGCCAGATTTTTGGGATATCCCCATCTGGTGATCACGGTTCGATCCCCGGCGCCGGCCGCAGATCAGAGTGCCCAGGACGGGGTCCATGTGACCCGGGCAGTCCTATCCCCTGGGTGTACGTGGTTGTCCGACATGTCGGTCGGATGTGCTTTTACGTACCGGATCGGAATCGGCCCCCATAAAATCGTACGTAAAGTATATAGCAAATCAACCTGAAATCTGCTGGGTCAGAAAGGGCTCGATTCCGATCCGTGTCGGAAGGTTAGGAGTCCGTACGAATTTGTCGGGACGGCATGGCAGAGTGCCCGGGATGGGCTCCATGGCTCTTGGGCAGTCGTCCCCCGGGCGTCCGGGGCTCCATCCAGGCCGACGGCATGGCAGAGTGCCCGGGACGGGCTCCATGCGTCCCGGGCATTCGTCCCCCGGGCGTCCGGGGCTCCATCCAGGCCGGCGTCATGGCAGAGTGCCCGGGTCGGGCTCCATGCGTCCCGGGCATTCGTCCCCCGGGTGCCTGAAACTGCTGGGTCAGAAAGGGCTCGATTCCGATCCGTGTCGGAAGGTTAGGAGTCCGTACGAATTTGTCGGGACGGCATGGCAGAGTGCCCGGGACGGGCTCCATGGGTCCCGGGCAGTCGTCCCCCGGGCTTCCGGGGCTCCATCCAGGCTGGCGGTCTGGCAGAGTGCCCGGGTCGGGCTCCATGGCTTTCACGGTGGTCCTCCCCTGGGTGTCTGGGGGCTCCAGGCCGAAGGCATGGATAAGTGCCCAGGACGGGCTCCATGCGTCCCGGGCACGGGCACGGGGACGGGGACAGGGGCTTCACTTCCGTGTCCAGCCATCTGATCGCCCAGATTCCCTCGGCCATCTGGTCGCCCGGATCCCCTCGGGCATCTGGTCGCCCGCAACGCTTTCCTATGGGGCGACCAGATGGCCGAACTTCCCTGGAAGTCCCGATGAGGTGCCATTCGCCGCCCGGATCCCAGCGAGGGCTCCAGGAGGTCGGGTACATTCGCGCCTTGGGTCCCCTCTGTCACCTCGCGTGCACAGATTACAAGAAAAGGGGGTAATTTTCCTCCGGATTACTAGGGAGAAGGGAACGCCCGGACACCCCTCCGAGGCTGGTGGTTCTCTGCCATGGGGACCAGATGGGCTATGCCTGGGCAACACCTCCCTAGGCCACCCGGGGCTTCCTTCCTCCAGGCCAACTGCATGTCAAATTGCCCAGGACGGGCTCCATGGCTCCTGGGCAGTCGTCCCCCGGGCATCCGGGGCTCCATCCAGGCTGACGGCATGGAAAAGTGCCCAGGACAGGCTCCATGCGTCCCGGGCATTCATCCCCCGGGCGTCCGGGGCTCCATCTAGGCTGACGGTATGGAAGAGTGCCCAGGTCGGGCTCCATGGTTTTCACGGTGGTCCTCCCCTGGGTGTCTGGGGGCTCCAGGCCAAATGCATGGAAAAGTGCCCAGGACGGGCTCCATGCGTCCAGGGCATTCGTCCCCTGGGCGTCCGGGGCTCCATCTAGGCTGATGGTATGGCAGAGTGCCCAGGTCGGGCTCCATGGTTTTCACGGTGGTCCTCCCCTGGGTGTCTGGGGGGCTCCAGGCCGAAGGCACGGAAAAGTGCCCAGGACGGGCTCCATGCGTCCCGGGCATTCGTCCCCCGGGCGTCCGGGGCTCCATCCAGGCTGACGGCATGACAGAGTGCCCGGGTCGGGCTCCATGGGTCCCGGGCAGCCCTCCCCCGGGCGTCCGGGGCTCCCACCGCCAGGCCGACGGCATGTCAAAGTGCCCAGGACGGGCTCCATGAGTCCGGGACAGTCCTCCCCCGGGCGTCCGGGACACCCATCTCCAGGAGGCCAACGGCATTGGCAAAGTACCCAGGACGGGCTCCATGGGTCCCGGGCAGACCTCCCTCGGGCGTCCGGGGCACCCATCTCCATGAGGCCAACGGCATTGGCAAAGTACCCAGGACGGGCTCCATGGGTCCCGGGCAGACTTCCCCCCGGGCGTCCGGGGCTCCCACCTCCAGGCCGACGGAATGTCAAAGTACCCAGGACGGGCTCCATGGGTCCCGGGCAGCTTCCCCCGGACGCTGGGAGTCCTTTCGATCCCGGCCCTCTGGTCGCCCGCGATGCTTTCCAATGGGGCGACCAGATGGCCGGGCTTCCCTGGAAGTCCAGATGAGGTGCCATTCGGCTCCCGGATCCCAGCTAGGGCTCCATGAGGTCGGGTTCTTTTACGCCTTGGGTCCCCTCTGTCACCTCGCGTGCACGGATTGCAAGAAAGGGGGGTAATTTCCCTCCGGATTACTAGGGGCAGGGTACGCCCGGACACCTCTCCAGGGCTGGTGGTTCTCTGCCCGGGGGACCAGATGAGATATGCCTGGGCAACACCTCCCCCGGGCGTCTGGGGGCTCCATTCTCCGGGCCAACGGCATGGCTCAATGCCCAGGACGGGCTCCACGTGTCCCGGACAGACCTCCCCTGGGCGTCCGGGGCACCCATCTCCAGGAGGCCAACGGGATGGCAAAGTACCCGGGAAGGGCTCCACGGGTCCCGGGCAGCCTTCCCCCGGGCGTCCGGGGCTCCCACCTCCAGGCCGACGGCATGTCACACTGCCCAGGACGAGCTCCATGGGCCCCGGACAGACCTCCCCCGGGCGTCCGGGGCACCCATCTCCAGGAGGCCAACGGGATGGCAAAGTACCCGGGAAGGGCTCCATGGTTCCCGGGCAGCCCTCCCCCGGGCGTCCGGGGCTCCCACCTCCAGGACGACGGCATGTCAAAGTGCCCAGGGCGGGCTCCACGGGCAGCCCTCCCCCCGGGCGTTCGGGGCACACATCTCCAGGAGGCCAACGGCGTTGCAAAGTACCCGGAAAGGGCTCCACGGGTACCGGGCAGTCCTCCCCCGGGCGTCCGGGGCACCCATCTCCATGAGGCCAACGGCATTGGCAAAGTACCCGGGAAGGGCTCCACGGGTCCCGGGCAGGCCTCCCCCGGGCGTCCGGGGGCTCCCTTCTCCAGGCCAACGGCATGGTTCAATGCCCAGGACGGGACGTCAAGTGGCCAGGACGGGCTCCATGCGTCCCGGGCATTCGTCCCGGGACGGGGACGGGGTGGGGAAGAGTCCAGGCGGCTTCACCTCCATGCCCGACCATCTGATCGCCCAGATTCCCTCGGCCATCTGGTCGCCCGGATCCCCTCGGGCATCTGGTCGCCCGCAACGCTTTCCTATGGGGGGGGACCAGATGGCCGAACTTCCCTGGAAGTCTTAATGAGGTGCCATTCGCCTCCCGGATCCCAGCGAGGGCTCCATGAGGTCGGGTTCTTTCACGCCTTGGGTCCCCTCTGTCACCTCGCGTGCACAGATTGCAAGAAAGGGGGGTAATTTGCCTCCGGATTACTATGGGGCAGGGTATGCCCGGACACCCCTCCAGGGTTGGTGGTTCTCTGCCATGGGGACCAGATGGGATATGCCTGGGCAACACCTCCCTAGGCCACCCGGGGCTTCCTTCCTCCAGGGCAACTGCATGTCAAATTGCCCAGGACGGGCTCCATGGCTCTTGGGCAGTCCTCCCCCGGGCGTCCGGGGCTCCCTTCCCTGGGCCAAAGCATTTCAGAGTGCCCAGGACGGGCTCCACGGGTCCCGGGCGTCCAGGGCTCCCTTCCCCGGGCCAACGGCTTGTCAGAGTGCCCAGGACGGGCTCCACGGTCCCCGGGCGTCCGGGGCTCCCTTCCCCGGGCCAGCGGCATGTCAGAGTGCCCAGGACGGGCTCCACGGGCCCCGGTCATCCGGGGCACCCTTCCCCGGGCCAGCGGCATGTCAGAGTGCCCAGGACCAGTTCCACGGGTCCCGGGCAGTCCTCCCCCGGGCGTCCGGGGCTCCCTTCCCCGGGCCAAAGCATTTCAGAGTGCCCAGGACGGGCTCCACGGGTTCCGGGCGTCCAGGTCTCCCTTCCCCGGGCCAACGGCTTGTCAGAGTGCCCAGGACGGGCTCCACGGGCCCCGGGCGTCCGGGGCACCCTTCCCCGGGCCAGCGGCATGTCAGAGTGCCCAGGACGAGTTCCACGGGTCCCGGGCAGTCCTCCCCCGGGTGTCCGGGGCTCCCTTCCCCGGGCCAAAGCATTTCAGAGTGCCCAGGACGGGCTCCACGGGTCCCGGACGTCCTGGGCTCCCTTCCCCGGGCCAACGGCATACAGGAGTGCCCAGGACGGGCTCCACAGGTCCCGGTCGTCTGGGGCTCCCTTCCCCGGGCCAACGGCTTGTCAGAGTGCCAAGGACGGGCTCCACGATTCCCGGTCGTCTGGGGCTCCCTTCCCCGGGCCAACAGCTTGTCAGAGTGCCCAGGACGGGCTCCACGGGTCCCGGGCAGTCCTCCCCCGGGCCAACAGCAGGTCAGAGTGCCCAGGACGGGCTCCACGGGTCCCGGGCAGCCCACCCCCCGGGCGTTCGGGGCACCCATCTCCAGGAGGCCAACGGCATTGCAAAGTACCCGGGAAGGGCTCCACGGGTACCAGGCAGTACTCCCCCGGGCGTCCGGGGGCTCCCTTCTCCAGGCCAACGGCATGGTTCAATGCCCAGGACGGGCTCCATGTGTCCCGGACAGACCTCCCCCGGGCGTCCGGGGCACCCATCTCCAGGCCAACGGCATGGCTCAATGCCCAGGACGGGCTCCATGGGTCCGGGGAGGCGTCCCATGCGCCTCCGGGCTTGGGAGCCCCGGCTGGGTCCAGGGGCCCGGCCGGGCCCCGGGTTGGGTGCTCCGGCCCTGGTCCCTGTCTCCCAGCCTACCACACTGCCAAGGGCCTAGGAAGGGGTTCCGTTGTGCCCGGGGAGCCTCCCCTTGCTTGTCTGGGTTCAGGAGCTCTGTCCGGGGCCCCTAGGGGCCCGGGGGAGGGCAGCCTCCCCACCCCGGGCTCTGTCCTTGGTCCTGCTGCGAGGCAGGGTGCCCGGGACGGGGTCCGGAGGGACCGGGGAGGCGTCCCATGCGCCTCCGGGCTTGGGAGCCCCGGCTGGGTCCAGGGGCCCGGGCGGGCCCCGGGTCGGGTGCTCCGGCCCTGGGCCCTGTCTCCCAGCCTGCCGCACTGCCAAGGGCCCGGGAAGGGGTTCCGATGTGCCCGGGGAGCCTCCCCTTGCTTGGCTGGGTTCAGGAGCAGTGGCTAGGGCCCCTGAGGGCCCGGGGAGGGCGGCCTCCCCACCCCGGGCTCTGTCCTTGGTCCTGCTGCGTGGCAGGGTGCCCGGGACGGGGTCCGGAGGGACCGGGGAGGCGTCCCATGCGCCTCCGGGCTTGGGAGCCCCGGCTGGGTCCAGGGGCCCGGGCGGGATTCCGATGTGCCCGGGGAGCCTCCCCTTGCTTGTCTGTGTTCAGGAGCTCCATCCGGGGCCCCTGAGGGCCCGGGGATGGCGGCCTCC